>NW_019102022.1:0-3772 GCF_001856785.1 Myzus persicae | reverse complement strand
ACGTGACACGTCACTTAGTTCTCGAGCTTTCCTTACAAAATCAGATGGCATATATTGATTAAGGTTTAATAAATAGTTTGATAACTTATGTACTGCTGCAGCACGAATGCGGACATTTAATGGGCCTTTATTCATCCAGAGAATCAAAAGTTTTTTCATAACACCAAGACAAACCAGATGCATATAGTCTAGCGAAAAAATGCTAACAATATCAGTATTAGGCAATTCAGATAAAATAGAAACTTGATCATTAATGTGATGGTCTTCATCTGACATGGTTATATATGACTGGTGTGTTCTTTCAGTGGACTTTGTTGAAGAATAAGGAAAACAAACCCTATTGTTTTTATATTCTCCTTCAATATAACATTTACTACAAGATGAAAATCCAGAATGGCTTTTAATTTTTAAAATAAAAGCTTTGGCCGGAGAATCACAGCAGAAAACATTTATTGATACTTTTAAATTTAAACCATTAAAATCAATGCCACTAGTAAGAAGTTCACGTGCTTCATTTACAAAATCGTGCAGGTAATCATTGCTATCACTAGGTTTTAAGTTTCCATAGTTCAATCCAACAGGAAAAACGGTTGAAAACACTGAACGTGAATCAATGATATAAGCCATAATAGGCCAAAATTGACCACCGCTACTTTTAGAAATCGGTAATCCATCAATTCCAATGGCAAGTTTAATTTCTTCAGAATTAGGAGTAGCATATCTTAATATTCCTGCAGTCAAACCAAAATGATAATAGGATCCTGGGTTAACACACCTAATTTTATTTGAAATTTGTTTTGGAGTACTGAGTAGTGTTCTACTATCTTTAGGCAAATAATTAAAACAAGGATGATTTTTTAAGCCTTTTAATAATGCATTAATAGCATTATGTGGCACATTAAACTGAATAGCCCAACTTCCCAAAAAGCTTCTTATATCTTGAAGATGTATTCCTTGATCATCTTGTTGATCATCAACAGGACTAGACCAGATTTTATTATTACTGGGGAAGTGAATGGGACTAGATAAATTATTACTATCTTGGCAACTAAACACAGAAGTAGTAAAATCATTAGAAATTTTAGTTTTTGGTAATATTGATTCACCTTTTGAATTTTCTGGAAGTTGGTTAGGTTTTAAAAATTTAATTGAAGTTTGTGTCAGCAATTTACAAGATTTCTTAAATGTTGTGTCTTTAGATTGAGAAGGCTCATCAGGCAAATTATATAATAATTTTGGTTCGTCTGCTAGTATAACATCAATTTCATTTTTAATTTTTCTTCGTTTAGTACGACTGCTAATATTCATAATGCAGGTATATTGAAATATAATTTATATTTTAGTGTTTTTAATCCAAAATTAAATAAACAATTAGGTATCTGAGAAAAAAAAAAATTTAATTAATTAATACAGTCATAGAATTTGAATAAAACCATGCCTTTGATAATTTAGCACTGCACTGCTGTAAGCGTAAGGCATGTTATATGATGCATCAAACTAACAAGTTTATAGCTGCACTGAATTATTGAAGGTATGGATAGGTCATAGTTATTACTTATTATGTTATTTATTTTTACCTATGATAAAACTTAAAATATTATAGATATTATGTAAATACCTAGTCATGGAATTAGTGTAATTATAACATATTAGGTATATAGTTTTGGTTTTATTTTGTTTTCACCAAGTGTAATTTCAATAATAAATTGGTGGTACCTATCTATATTCTTAGAATCACTACCTATCATTTGAACCACATAATAGTTTTATCAAATTATAATAGTTATCCTCCCTCAATAAACTTAAATAAGGTAATTTCTAGTTTCTACAAGAGCACATGTTTTACAAATATAAAGCCATTTCCATTGGCAAATGACAACTAAACAGTAAACACATTACAGTTTGGTAAAATACAAGAACTAGTATTAATATTTTTATAAGCAATTAAGTGGATTACTTACCGTTACTGTATGGCGATTGGCGAATAATAATAATATTCACAACTCAAGAACTGATCGAATTATAAATTGTAATAATTATAATAATCATGGGTCCCTCGTCAGGCCTAAAAGGGCGAAAACAAACGCAGTAATCGTAACATTCGTAACACAAATACATACAAACACTGTCCGACGTCCGTTAATAGTTAATAGTTAAATGTTAATACTGTATGTCTGTATTCCACGGTCCGGAGCGGCGTCGCACACTCGCACTTACCAATAACCGTGGCTAAAGGCTAAATAAGACGATAATAACCATCATATTATTATTGTAGTATTGTACTAGAGTCTAGAATTATACGTAAATTGTCACTGCGTCTAATCACTGTGCCGTTGATGAAAATATGATAATAAACCAGTTAGTATAGCAGATTAGATTAGATATAAGTTCTATGGGGAAAATCAATATAAACTTAAAAGAATAACTATATATAAATACAACTTATAAATAACCCTGGTGGCTGGGCTAACCCGCGCGTCACTGTCATATACACCAACGATAGAGAGGTGGTACTTCCACCGGTGACAGCGCGACGACTAGAAGATAAGATAATATTATTATAATATAATAATATAATATTATTATTTATTATTATTTTATTATTATTATATTTATATTGTTTATTATAAAGTCCCCAATATTTTGTACAGACGTACAGCACGACCAGATTCCCACGACTGATGTACTTGCCAAATACGCCATTAATAATTGTACATTTAACTAGTGCATAATTATTACGGTGTTCACATGACTGGCGTACATGACTAGTAATACAAGTAATATTTGCCGTTCCTTTGACTTGTATCACATTTACCGACAATCCTCGGGAATGGCACCAATGACAACTGTACAAGTATGTCGATCCGACGGCATGGCAAGTAACCATCACCAGCACCAAATATTGACGAAGTACACCAGTCGTGGGACTCTGTTTATTCTATAATATTGTTATATTATTATTATTATAATTAATATATATTATCATATGTATTGCTCTGTAATACACTCTAAAGTCTAAAGAATAAATATTATATTATAATATGTAGGTACATGGGCGCCGGGTTTTCCAATTTTCATGGGGTGCTCAAAATCCTAAATTATTTAACTTGTACCTAATAAAAAAAAAATCAACAAAGAGTGATAGAAACATGATAAACAATGCGTGTAGGTACCCAAAGCCGCGCTAACGCTAACCGCGAATTCCTTATGCTCAGCAGTACTTTTTTATAATCATATATATTATATTATATTTTAACAATATTATAGTAATAGTTAAGACTATAATAATTAAAACCCATAATAATAAAAGAAAAAAACACAATAAAAATAAATTATTAAATTATTATTAGTACCTAATACAATTTTTTTAAATTGTATTTTAATATTATAATATATAAATAATTATGCATTTATTATAGATAATTTACAAATTTGTTATAAACGGTATTATATAATACGCACTGCAATGAAAATTATATGAAATTAGAATATTATAAATTTAATCAACTTTAAATTATAGTCTGCTTCTAAGATAAACATAAAATATTATTTTAAATTATTAATTTTAGATTTCTATAATATTTTAAAGAGATTAAAATTAAAATATTATAAAATAAAATATGGTAATAATATTGTTAGAATAATGTTATTTAAAATTAAAATATAAATATGATAATAACATTTTAATTTAGTTAGAACTTAAATATTATAAAACTAATACAATGATATCATTAATAAAATATTTTGATTATAATATTATATTTTTAAACTT
>NW_019102021.1:0-3808 GCF_001856785.1 Myzus persicae | reverse complement strand
ATACAAACTAAACCAACTACCTACATATATATCCAGGCACAGTATTGGCAGATCAAAAAACAAAAATACGCACAAAGAGTGAAATAATAATAGTATGTCCTCGAATTCTATTCAGAATAATATGGAATGTCGATTTTGTCGCAGTGCTTACATATGTAATCATACAGAAACAGAATGCACGAATCAACAATATTCGCATTTGAAGGATGGAATTATATATATTTTCGAAACTTCAATATAAGTGTTTCGAGTGTTAAACGATTTATTTTGCAATTGGTTTTCCTTATATGTTTTTGGTCCGTGTTTGGGTGTATAAATGGCTGCACTTTTGAATGTAAATAGGCATTTAAAAAAAAAAAACCTTGCCACGAATGTTTGTATTTTGTAAAGTTTACTAGGCCATTCGGCCGTTTACGGAACGATGACGACGATAACGAAGACAACGACGTGTCGGCGGTTATACCGTAAACGTCTAAAAGAAAATAATTGGCAATTAACAACAATAATTCACTTATTCAGTTTTGCATTTCCTGCACGATGGCTTCTACGGTAGAAGTTCTACCCCGCAAAAAACGCGTTTTACAGTTCAAACGAATAGAAAATTCGTTCCATTGCTGACACTACTGAAAACAAAATAGATATGCTTCATTTATGAATATATATTATTTAAAATACTCTTATACGCCATGTAGATATCATAATATTTTTAACAGTGAATAGATATTTAAAAATAAAGAAAATAATTTCTTTGATCACAGAGAGAAATACATTTCTGTATTTATCTACAAAATTGAAGTTACCTAAAAATGCTTTTTTCTATAATATGTCATTGAATTTCGTAATAATGCATGTACAAATGTGAAATAGAATATCTTTATCAATTCATATACATTTTTTAGCGCATTAATTATTATTATTACTATTTTTTTTTTTAAGATAATAAACAGATAATAAAAAGTACATTTATTGCTTAAGATTATGTTACGTAAACTTAAAAACCAATTTACGGCACACGTTTAATCATTTTTGAGAATAAATAAAATAATATTTGTTCATTTAAAACAGAAACCATGAATGCATTTTAAACAAAACTATACATAAAATGTCTATGAACGTATACGTAGTATATTAGATATTTAGATTTAATATACGTTAGGTCCGAAATAAGTATTTTTTGAATAATTGATGACCTTGCTACCTTGCTGAATAATATTGATATGTTGTTCACTGTTGTATTCCATATTAGGGAACTGTTCACTATTCCATACTTGGTGCTTATCCTCTAGATTCAATAATTGCGTGCATTTAATAGTATTTTAAATTATAATTTGTTACTAACTACAACATAATTTTTGATCATCCAATTATGGGAATGAAATAATGAATTATGATTTAGTTAAGCTGAATATTTCACTTTAAATGATTTTGATAACAAGTATCAATATTCTATAAATGTATTAATAAGCACCTAATTTTACAATATTACTTTAATTTTTGGATTTTAAATGATATCGATATGCAAATTAATACAAAAAATATAATATAATATTAATAACAAAATTCAATTATACATTTGCGATTTTTCTTGTATTAATAAAAATGAAGACTGGGTCATACATAGAGGAAATCTTAAGTCATACTATTTTTAAGGGGTTTAATATAGGCAATTTCAATTAATTTTTTCATATAATATTCATGTATTTTATAAATAATTTAAAAATAATGTACAATTGGTCTAATGGTCAGTAGTCAGTATCTCTTTTTTATTATGTGGTGTACAATTCCACAAAATTATACTGTTGTTGTTAAACCTACTGTTTTACATCGAAAAAATCTCTGAAGGTTGAGATATCAAATATACATTACTATATTAGATATATTTAAAAGACAATAGGAGATCATACACGCATTCATCACAGAGTTAAATGACAAATTTACCAGGAAAATATCAGGAATAATTTCTGGTGAGAAAAGGATTCTTTGTAAGTTGTAACATTTTATTAGCTCTCAAAAGAAGTAAAAAAGATAGTATATTAATATATCTAGTTAAAATATTAACAGAAAATCAGAAAACAGCTCTGTTGTGGGCACAGCTCATGGACAAAGTTGTTTGATGTCTTAAATATGTCTGTAAAGTGTAAATTTAAGTTTTGGTACCCGTTTTTTTTTGAAGAAAATTGAGAGTGTCTATATATTATTTTATATACATGTTAACATCTGTAACTATTGAAAACATAAATGACTGTCAAAACCATTAACTTCATTGAATATAAACTCTTAAACAAACATGTGAGTTAATACCTAAGATTTTTCAACTCACGTAAAGAACAATCTATACATTTAAAAAAATTAAATCTTTAGTCCTACGATCAAAAATATTATTTTCAGAAATTAAATCAATATATTTTTATATCCATGATATAGTTCATTGATATTTTGATTACGTAATAGTTCTAATTTTACATAAATCATAGTATTTTACAAACCATTATATGTAAGTTATTCTAACATTTAGTACCAAGAATAATTTCTAAAATAATTCTTCAAATTCTAGAGATGTCTTTAAATAAAACGCAGAACAGTTTTCACTATTATATTGAAAATTCTAGGAAAATCTAGAATTATTTTACCAATAACAAAAATATAATAAAAATATTTAACTTAAATTAATTTTTTTTCACCAACTAACCTGAAAACAGGCAATCCCTAGATTATGTATTGTCAGCAACAATTATTAGCTTGAATAGCTTTCACCTCATCCATTATTTTTATAAATATTTATTACTTATTAGTTATTATTATATAAGCTAAGAACCTAAATAAACATCTTTAAATTTATGTTTACAGAGTATATAATATCAAAACATTTGAACCACTTCTAATAAATATCAACGATAGAATAATATTTATGAACTGAAATATTATAGATTCCTAGATTCCATAGATTTTTATTAAGAAGTATTATATTATAATTTATAATCTGATTTCTATTTTGTATTAATTACTACATGGTTGGTATGGCAAATCAAAACATTGAATAACTTAAAAAAATATTGTGTGCTACTCATTTAGACTTAATTATTAGAGAAATAATTTAGTAGTAATTTTCATTGTAACCCTCTATTTTACAGAAAAAATATACACATTTTATATTTTATCTGTTATTTTGAAAGATTATTATTAGTAATAACTAATAGTCGTATAGATTTAACGTAACTGATACCCTTCCAGTTTTGTCGCAGAAGGCAAGTAGCAAACTTCATCGTTTTAAAGCAGAGAAGTCACAATAAATAATAATAAAAATAAAACTGTCAATAAGGACAATGAACATTTGATAAATGTCTATTTGTGAAAAAAACCTTACTTTTTTACCTACTCAAATGATAATATACAATTATGCCTGGCTTTCTAGTTTTCTGATTGAATTTCAACCCCGTCAGCAATTTCTAATAAATAGAACACCTCGATATTTTATTTACAGAAAAATCTAATATTGCTGGATAATAAATAGTAATTCAACTTATAAGTAATGATACAACAACTATATACGCTGATATACTGAAAACAAAATGTGATATTTGTGCATCGTGTGATCAATTAAATTGTGTAACCAAACTATTAACAATATCAATAAATAAAAAATATTAGATTATAATAACTAATAAGTGAATAAGAACCTAATTATAATTTAAGACAGATTTTACATTATTTTGATGTAAAAAATGTAAAATGTAATTTTTCCAGATTTAAAAATAAGTTGCTCAATAACTACTTAGTATAATACAAGAAATGTTCATCATGCTCCCCC
>NW_019102020.1:0-3787 GCF_001856785.1 Myzus persicae | reverse complement strand
GCGGCGGCGGCTATACCGCCCCTAAACGTCGTCGTATACATCGCGGCGGCGCGGCGGCGGGGAGGTCGCCGCCGGAGCGAGGAGAGGTCGCGCGCGCCCGAAGACGGATTTTCTCCGTTTTTTCTTCCATCTCCTTATTATTATTATATTCTAGCGATAACCCGGACACGATTTTTTTCCACTCACTCGTCGGCCGCGGCCGCGTTGCACACATCGACAAACGTTATTATAATTATATCAATACTGCAATAGTATTTATAATATTATTATAACCATCGGTACAATAATAACATAATATTATATATAATACGCAACGAAAATAAGCGGACGAGTTTTTCGTGTGTGCTCGCGTAACCGGTTTCCCGAGGATTACAACGTTAAACTTCTCTCGCGCGGCCACGCCGACGTGTGATATGTGATCCGGACGGACGGCGACTACGCGTTACGTGTTATGTGTCACCGCACAGGCGCGAACGACACTGCACGCACACACGACGGTCACCGGATCGCGTCCGGAATTAGGAATAACGTCGGGTAAATGGCGCACGTCACCGGCGACGGCCGATATACGTGCGATCTCCGTCGTCCGTTGTGTTAGGTTAGGATTCGCACATGCGACGCACACAAACGCCCGTGCAGGTGCACCAGATACCAGTTACCAGGTACCTATGCGACGTATGACGAGTAAAGGCAGTGAGATGAGGTTGGATTGGTCGTTCGTTTCGTCCGGCATCACAATAATATAATATATATAAGAAATCGAATTGCATAAAACATATTTTATTTGCATATGTATATATATAGCGATTTTGTACACGTTCCTTATAAGATACACCTATATTATAATAATATGTAATAATATATATATATATAAGAAAGAAAATACTAAACGTTTTTCTCGTAATTATTATTATAATTAATATATATTATATTATAATTATTATTATTATTATTATATTATTAATCATTAATTATTATGCTTATGATGTGATTACATTATAATATATTATAATCATCATTATTAATATTATTAATTATTATTAATTATCATTATTATATTATATCACATTGTAAAAATTATACACAACTATAAACGTTACGATCTATATATGTACAAGTTGCTTGCTGCACGAATTTTTCTTCCATCAAACATGTAAATCGACTTAACCAACTATATATATAATGTATAGAACATACAAAAAAAAAGAACATATTATACAACATGCATATACATAGACACAGACACACATATATATACATACAAACACATACACACACATATATTTGTATATCGGATGATGTCTATATATATACCTACTGTATAATATATACACGTATATCATTGTAATATGTACATAAATGTTTTTTATTATTATTATTATTATTATATGTATAGCTAAAATTATAGTAAAAGACTTTTTATTACAATATTTACATTTTTTATAGGTATACGTAATAATATTATACTTATATAGATAAAAACATCAAGTGTATTACTGGCACAAAAAAAAAAGCAATGTCTAGCACGTATTTATAATATATATATATATATATTATGTATATACATGTATATAAAGAGAACAAACAGAAAATGTAATCCAGACATCATCGTATTTTGCCGATGTGCGTATAGACCGCGTTATTGTTGCGATGTTGATTTTCAAAAACATAATACAAAAAACATTACCTATTACACTACGTAAATATAACAATAAAACATTATCGCGATAATAAAAAGTATTAAAAGTAAAAAAAAATAGGTGAAATGTGATCATGAATTGAGATGGGACGTAATATTATAGAAAATAACGAATAACAATAATAATATTTCATATGTGAAAACAAAACAACAACCTATTATTTTGTATACATAATATATTATACACTGCGGCGTTTCTTTGCATATAATATATATTTTTTTTTCAAATCAAAATGAAAATCCGTCAATTTCCGTGTACCGGCCGGAACGTTTTAGTTATTTTTAAGTTGTTTGTCCGCGAGACACGATGTTCGGAAATATAATTCACCATTCAAATTTTTGGTAACTAAAAAAAAAATGTAAACAATAACAAACGAAATAAATTTCAACTTTTTCTAGACATTGTACAGATTAATATCGAAATAATCGCGAAATCGTACGCTATATATATTTATTCTATATATAGGTAGTAAATAATTTTTTCCGGATTCATATAGTTATTATACAAGTCAATATAGATATTGTTACGAGGCTATTTTAAGAATAATCGTAATTATCATTTTAATATTTATATGGTATTATAAAATATAAAACATGACTAGTAGTTATAAAGTACGCAAAATATAATATTACATATATTTCTTTTTTTTTTTTCAAAAAGATCCGAGAAAGTACAATATATACTTAACATGTGTCATTTTGTCATTTTGTGACGACGGCAAGTTTAGGTTTCAAAATGTTGACATATTATATTACTCTTATTACGTTTTACGTAGCGAAGTCAAAAATGGAACGGCTAAATATAAATGACTGCGTAGCAACGACGAGGTTCCGCGAATGCTGCAGATCGTGACTGCAAAGGCCTAGCCAAAAGCAAAGTCATAGAAATCGAAAACGGTCGAATGCCGTGTACCTCTCGATAGCTGTCGAGCAACGAATAATATAATGATAAAAGAAATGAAGTCGACAATATAATATAGGCAATACTGCAACTATATATATATATATATATAAAATATCATACAGGTATGTAGGTAATCATACAATATAGCTCGTCCGGCTACAGTGGGCTCTGTACATTTTTGTGTTGTACCTACAGCTGATTACGATTGGAAATGACGTGACGCCCGAATTTTCTCTCGTGATTTATAATAATAATATTATGTAAGATTAAAAATGCCGTTTACAATAATATCGTATTTCGAGTTGACGGGTAATGTGCGTACATCAAGCGCGCATACACACATTAATGTGCTTTACCGTCATATTTTATTGGATGGCCATTGTAATGCATGGTACCTTTATATACATAACACTCGCGTACACTTAACAATGTCCTACGCGGACACACATTATTACATTGTTATACATGTATATAATACTTACGTACTACTATACACGACTAACGTGTTTACGTCGACTAAACATAAAAAAAAAAAAAAAAATAGGTCTAAATTACAGCTAGACAATAACCGCATTACATCGTAATCAACAATATTATGCGTGTACACATATTACAATATTGTATTGTCGTGCACTATTATAATTTATAATACATAACGCGAAATGGATCGACCGCGACGCGCGACACAATATCATTATTTTGTTTAAATCGAATGTTTTCGTTTGTAAATAATTATTGACAATAATAATGTTTTAATTACGACACCGGCGTATTAATCGTTATTAAAAAGGAAAAAAAAAACAATCCGTATAGTCTTATCTTATACATAATTCAAAAAAAAAAAAAAATTTAAAAAAAAAATAGTAATAATAATAATAATAATAATAAATAAAATAAAATAATAATAGCGACCAGTGAAAAAAATATACATCAGTCAACCAGATTGTTATCAATCATTGTAATGAAACACGAGTACTAGAATTCAGATTGTAATTTACGGTACTACAAATGGCCGTAGTATTGGGCCGGGTAATGATGATATTCGTTGTGATAGGCCGGGTCGCCCGGGGGTCTGTGACCTGCCGCTGCGAGCATCTGAGACTGTCCGTCCATCATGTATCCGAGACCGGCTGCCTCGGGGCTGTACGCTCCGCTGGGGCCGGCGTGCGGTGAGAATACTGGAA
>NW_019102019.1:0-3666 GCF_001856785.1 Myzus persicae | reverse complement strand
TAAATTAAAAGCGTGCGTATAATATACTGTGGGGCAGTGGCGTATGCAGGATTTTCGAATGGGGGGGGCTAAACAAAGTAAATAACAATTTGACATCTAAACAAACTAGTTTCAATAAAGTCTTATACCTATTAATTGTAATATTTCATTATTATATACTTTTTACAACACATACATAATATATTAGTGATATATTTAAATAGTAGGAAGTAGGGACTGATTTATTATACAAAATATGTTATACGATAAATTATAAATTATTTTATTTTATATAACCTTAAAATACATATTTTATTTTTTACTTTACTTGCTCCAGTCTTCTAATTGCATCCTTCTAGGTGCCTTTTGGGAAAATAATTTAATTATTTCATCCTCGCTGAGTAGTTCTTTTTTGTTAATATTGGTTAATGCCAAACCATTGAGTCGTTCTTCCGACATGGTTGATCGTAGATACGTTTTTAATCGTTTTAGTGCTGAAAATGTACGTTCAGGTGTGGCTGAAGTAACTGGCAATGTTGCAAACAATTGTAAAAGTATTTTTATATTTGGTACGACAGCTGTGCAATGCGGTAATGTATCAATAGCCGATTCTGGTTTAATTTGCTTATTTCTCCATTGATGCCTCCAAATGCGCAACTCTGCTTTAAGAATAGAATTATCATCAGTTGAAAGATCTTGAGCATAGACAGAAGCCGCTTTCAAAATAGTTGCATCGTCGTACATGCTAAAATTTGATGGGATAAGTCCCTGCAATGGTATTATATCACTTAGCCGTTGATTAAATCGTGCATCCAATTCTTGAAGGATGAAATCAAGAAAAGGAAGAAACACTGATACTTTGAAGTATGTCTCTGGATCTTTTGAATTTATATTTATTCTTTGAGTTTGCCTACCACATATTCGAGGCATGCATATTTCTACATTTGCTAAATTTGCAATATCTGAAACATCCTTAAAAATTTGTTTAATGTGTTCATCTGCACCTTCTCGTAGCTCTTCTAGTGCACTGCGAATAATCATTACGTCGGATAATGCCTTAGAAATATCTTGCTGTTTGCTCTGTAGAGAAATACTGAGTTGCAAAGTGTAGGCAAAACAAGTTACTGTAACTTCAAGTGCTACGATAAAATCAATTTTTGTCACTGAATTTAAATATAATGCAGCTTTGCATGCGCTTTCAGGATTAGGATCATGTGAAATATCTTCAAGAGCATGCACTACATAAACATACAATTGTTTAAATGTAATCAATGCGTCATGACGCTCAATCCAACGTGTCTCGCACAGTGTTTTCAATTTTTCTTTTTTTTGTGAATTATTGCTATCGCCTAAAATAACTGATTTCAATTTATCAGCTCTCTTAGCTGAAGCAGAAAAAAAAGCAGCAATACTTGATACAATTCCCATCATATTTTTGATTGAGGAAACATTACAGGCCTTGGATAAGCAAAGGTTCAAAGAGTGGCTAAAACAATGCGTATAGAATGCTAGTGGTTGCTCTTTTAAAATTAGACTTTGGACACCATTATGTTTACCAGACATGTTGGCTCCTCCATCATAACCTTGTCCTCTAAGGTTATCTAAGCTAAGACCAACTTCTTTAAGTTTTAGTAATATTGCATCTTTTATTGCTAAACCAGTAGTTGAAGTCATTTTTACAAATCCTAGAAAATCTTCTCTAAGTATCCAAGATGACGTATCTACATATCGTATACATACTGTCATCTGTTCAATAGTGCTAATGTCAGTAGTTTCATCACATAGTAAGGAAAAAAATTGAAATTGTTTGACTCTGTCAACTATTTTTCCTACAATTACACCACCAATTACATCAATTATCTCATTCTGGACTATGGGGCTGATCATTGTGCAGTTTTTTGGGGAAGTTTCAAAGTGTCTTTGAAGTTCTGTATCACCACTGTCGACCCGAAAAGCCAGAAGCGCACGAAGAACACCTTGTTCACCACCTATACAAGAACTTCTCACACTTTCTAATGATAAAGAACCAGTTTCTCGATGACCACGCAACGGCAAATTATTTCTAGCACAGAATAATATTGTCTTAACAATTGGTATCAGTCTTTTTTTGTTGCTTTCAATCGTTTGTTGTAGATGTTTATTAAATAGTACATCAACGGTTTTTTCACACCCATTTTCAAAATTGATTAGGAAGTCGTTTGCTCTTTGAACAGAAAGAAGATGATATTCTGTTTTTGAATGTTTGTTGAAGTCATTCTTAGCATCTTTAAACTTTAACATAGGTGCAGTTACTAATTTTCCCAAATTCTAAAATTATGTAATAAGCTTAATTAATATGTTGTATTTTCACAAGTAAAGTAAAAATCATTAGGTATATAGGTTTAATACATAAGCATAAATTTACCTGTCTGCCTACTCCACCACCAGAAAAAGCAAACAAAACGCAAAATTTACAATAGGCTCCTTTATGTATATTACTATAAGCTAGCCAAGAATACTGTGTTAAATACTTATGCTGAAATTTTCTTTTTTGTTTGCCTTCTATGTTCTCTGGAAAACTAAAATCAAGTGGAGGTATCCAAATGTGTTTTAAACAATCAACAATTTCAGACTTTTTCAGCGTTCGGTCCATTATGAAGCAAGCAATATCATTCTTGTAAATTTCATTTTCAGTCAAAGCAGGCATTGATAAGGACTAAGAATACAAATATATAATTTATATGATTTATAACTTACAAAGAAAGCAAAGCAAATAATAGTTAATTTTGCTTTTATCAATAATTAATAATTAAGTAATACAAATTTGCACCTAATGAATTGTCCTTAGTAATAAAACGATAAGCATTATATGGCTATTATAAATTATAATGCTCCATTACTCTATAATTATAAAATAATTTAAAATGACTTACTGTACTTTTCCCGGTCTCATTTTTTAATAAATTAGGATTGTAAACTTCTATACCATCGGGCAAAAGGATGTCCTTTGTTATTTCAATACTATTGCAACCATCCTAAAAAAAATATAATTATTTTTATTTATATTTTGCTACCACATGTCCACATACAAAGTTATTACTTATTATAATAATTAATATATAAGTACTTACGACAGACTCAACTTTCTTTTTCTTGAAATTGAATACAGAAAACACGTTACCAGGTCTTTTCTCTGACATTATTCACGAAAAACACAGAAAATAGAAAAAGGAGTACTGTAACTAGTAGCTAGTATTTAGTAAGGACTGTAATAATTGTGATAGTGTTGTTGGTCTCATCCACGATTTAAGATATAAAATCTAATCTACCTTAAATCGAAGTCTCAACACGTCATGCGTCCATAGATATGCATGCATCACGCCGTACGCCCGTACACCAGCTCAGATAACAGTCGTTGTCGTATCATTATGTTCGTTACTACGTTCATACCAATCAAATAATATTATATTGGAACCATAATATACGTAACGTTTATTTTTTGCTTATTTTAGGTCGTTGTTACTAAAGATAATACGTTGTATACTTGTATTCAATACCGTTTTTAGAATTATCATGATTTGTAATTTGTCTTTTAAAATATAAAATGTATTCCATAACACGGCCAATGGGGGGGGCTGAAGCCCCCAAAGCCCCCCCCCTGGATACGCCACTGCTGTGGGGGAAGCAGAAAAGTTATAAAATGCAAAT
>NW_019102018.1:0-3796 GCF_001856785.1 Myzus persicae | reverse complement strand
AAAAAAAAAAAAATCAGAAAGTGATATGTGTTATTACCAATCACCCATTTATGTTTATACCTATTGTGAAATGTCATTGTTATAGTTTTTCGTCAATAACAAAATAAGAAAATCGTTATATGAGAATATCTACTGATTTACTGGTTAACTTCGAAAATTAATAAGACTTCAAGGTAAACTTTTTTTTTTTTGAAATAAAAAAAGGAAATTCGAAAGGAAATATTATAAACAAATTTTAAATTTTAGATATACATAGAACATTTTTTATGAATATCTAGCTTAAAATAATTTGCACATTTTTGTGATTTTGCTGAATTTTGTCAACATATTAACTTCACGTTATCATAAAAAAATATACTTGATTTAAGACTAAATTTTTTTAATTTCCACTAACAACAACTTATGAACAACGTTTTATTAAATTTTTAAATTTTTCGACAGATACAAAAATATTTTATTCACAACAATTCAAATAAAACTAATAAGACACGAAATTTTGTTATGATGATAAATAGCTCAAAATGAATAGTATATAGAAAATGGCAATATTAACATTAAGAGAAAATGTCATGAATATAAGTAAATTTTTTTTATAGTTAGATCAAATCAAAAAATCGACTGTTTCCAGTTTTTCCTTAATTGTTTGTGTGTTTTTCTTGACGCTTTCGGATAATTTTTTACTTTTGACCTCTTAAATTACCAATTCCAATCTCAGTATTAACAGAAACGATTTGATGAAGAAAATTGAAGCAGTTTTACTGTATCTTACGGTTATGGCAGACACAAAAAATTAACAAACTCAACGTCGAGTAAAATCAATATATAATGATCGCAAAACTCAAAATCTAAAAATTGTTTGAATTTTGACAAATATTAATAAAAATAATTTAGTGAACTAATAAATTATTACAGAAATGAACAATTGAGTATAAATAATGTTATAATATTTGTGATATAATCTGTGAAAACGATTAAAATGATTTATATAAATTCCACATATTATATTTCAATGACTTATAACAATAATTAATAAATTTATCGAGTCAAGTAAGTAAATCTAAATAAACTTTCTGACCAAAGGAAAAATATTTTACTTTCAATTATAGAAGGTTTCTAACATTTTAGAGAGTAAAAAAAAACATCATTCGCTTAAAATAAAAATAAAATGATTCCCATCATCAACACAATAATTACCTAGGCATCCATCGCAATAGACCAATGGTTTTCAAACTTATATTATACACGGCACACCGTAAACTTCAAAATATTTTCACTGCACAATGACCTTTTTTTCAGATGAACAATTCGATAATTTTTGGAAAAAAACTCTGAGGTGCACATAGTGGATACTCGCACCCAGTTTGAAAACCACTGCAATGACACTTCAGGCTACCCACATGACATCTAAAAAAATATTTCCAAAATGAAATTCTTAATTTAAGACATATTCTTCGTTCCAAGATCATATTAAATCCTTATCTGCAATTGGTGTGTCATGGATTGACTTATTTATCCAAACCTGGGGATCGACTATTGTCTCAGACAACATTTAATTTCAATCCTTCCAGTCAACAAACAGCTTACGTTTATTAACCAAAGCACAGATTTAAATTAGCAACAAGACACTTCATTACAATCTTAAAATGGCTACTATCTCTGTAGGTTAGGTTAAGCTTTGATTCATTATTAAATATTTCACTCCAAAACTTTGTCTACTCAAATCTGTTTATATTAAATCTCTCTTCTTTTACTTCCCCTCAAAGTCTTCTCAGATAGTCTATTTAGGATAATTATGTTTAATATTATTACACATACTCTAGTACTCTACAGACTACGGTAGAGCAATACCTACCAAATGTAAGCAAGCATGTTCAGTACGATTTTAATCAGAATCTAAAAACATAATTTCGAACATTTATTTTGAGTATTCTATTGTGGGTTTGTAAGTATAAAATAATATGTTATTTATTTAAGCAACACATCTATATAATACAGATGTTTTTTGAACACACTTACTTTCAAATAATTTTTGCTCAAGAAAGCCATTTAAGGCCATGTTATATACAATTTTCAACATTTCATAATAAGTACTATAGCTCAAAACTGTTCTTATTTTTATTTTAGTTGAACTATGCTTAGATTTAATATGTCACGAATTTTTTCGATACTCGGTTTTATTTTATGTTTATTTCAATTCAGTGAGTATATCTCTTTTTTGTTATACTTACCTTAAATTTTTCATTTTTTTATTAAATTTATGTCCTAGGTAGTAGAATTCACTACGGTCTACTGTTCATCTTAGTCAATAAAATAAATTATTTATTATTTTGAAAAATTACGGTTAGAAATAATAACTAATAATATAATGTATATGCATTATGCGAATGTATTATGTAGATACTAAATTGTCAGTGACAGACAATGTCATTGGTTAAAAAATATACTAATATTGTGTACAATTTTTAAGTAGATTTTTAAATATTTTTATATATTTATTTTAAACTTTTTACAGATTATTACCTAATGTAATAATTACACGATATGGTCTTAATTTTTTACAATTTATTTCAGGTGATTGTGTGCGTAAGTGTTTAAAAAAAAAAAACAAATATAGAAATATAGAATATGATATACCTTAAATGATTTATCCTATAAATATTTCGTCAAGACAATAATTGTAAATTAAGAATGTTAATTTTTTCATTTTGTTTTGTAGTTGATAGTAAGAATTTAACCAATCATATAATTATTTTATTGTTCAATTTGTTATACTTGCATCATTTATAACACATGTATATGTATTGTTTTTATTACTCGTTATACCATTGTTTTCATTAATATAATTATATATGTTTTTTTTAAAGAGCAGAATCCATATCAGTGTTTTTAAATTTATTTTTATTTCCTCCGACAACGAGGAGGTTTTGTTTCATAGTTTTGGGCTTGAACGATTTTAAATTTTAATATTAAGAAAACTTTGAGTCACTAGTAAATTGTATTATTACTTTTCGTCACATAGTCTAACAAAATATGATAAACAATAAGATACTGCAAGGCCAGTGTATGTGATAATATGATATAATAAGTTGATATAAACAATATTATTTAACATTTGCTTAATGAAAATGTTTCATCCTAATGAGGACGCAATATAATGTATAGTTTCTAGTATCTAATGCAAAACTCTTTCTTAAAATTTATAATATAAATTATACTGATCAATCGTTTATAAATCTATAGATGTTGGCTTTCAACAGTGTCTAGGTGAGTGTGCTGTTATAACCTAGAATAATCTGCAGTATTGAAAATCAAAATATATATAGGTACAAATACCATCGTATATATTACAGGTGCGATGAATATATTTTGTTGTTTTCTTTAACTTTCTTCGTAAATCATTAGAATATAACACATTTACACCAACGTGTTTATAAATTATCTAATAATGTAATAATATACTTACAGTAAAATGTACACTGCATTACACTGAGCAACAAATAATAAAAAAGTTTTAAATTTTTAATCAAAATATGAAATGATCGGGCATGGTTGACTATGCTTCAACAATATTCATTTCGATCAAGATAGATCTTATAACAAAACAAGGATAATATACAATATTTACTCGCCGAGTTTTGCGGTCAATAAAGTTTTACCATTATAATTTTCATTCAATTGTCTATAAAAATAATAATGATTTAAACAAACTGCATTATTATACACGTATTATAGGCATTTAATAAAATGTAATGTATTTAAATTTAATACTATCGGGTCATAAACTCATAGGTAAATT
>NW_019102017.1:0-3799 GCF_001856785.1 Myzus persicae | reverse complement strand
GAAACACAATGTCTGAGGTTTGAATCTCAATTAAAATATATTCAATATTTTTCATAATATACTTTCTGTGGTAGAGACTAGAGATTTATTTTTTTTGTTCCGCAGAATCGATTAAATGGTCTTGCTATGTTGGCTGTTCATAGAAATGTCAAAGTTGACCCTGAAGAAGTGCTTAATGAATTAGCATTAAGACCACGTAGAGTGGATCTTTTATTGTAATTTGTTATGTAGTATCTAGGACCTACGTAGTACCAATAAAGTTAATGTTTAAATGTACCTACATATTTTGTTATTATTTATTTTATTGTATACAATATTGTGTACTTGTATTGAGAAGTGTTTATTGCTTATATGATATAAAAAAATATTGAGGAGGGGGGGGGGTAAATGGTGAAATGTACAAAAATTTCATCCCCCCCCACAACCCTGACCAAATTACGCCACTGCTCAATATATTATAATATCAGGTGTCACTCACCGCCGTGATGACAACACCGTACGGTTAATACACGGATAATGATACTAATAACAACAAAATCGTTTAGAACTGTTCGCGACACTATTGTCACCCACGGAAAGAACACGCGTTCATTAATAATAATAATACCGCCGGACGTCAGCACTATATATACCGCGATTCGACCGTGTGTGTTACGCATAAGCGCAACGGCAGAACTGGTCACCGGGCATAATCGCGGACACCAACACGGTCGCGACGTACGCGATTCCGACGTCGGTCGTTTTTAGTGTCCTTCGCCCGGTCATCGTTATCTCTGTTTTATCTATCATCGTCTATGGGTTCGAACAGTACTTGTGTATTAAATATACAGAACATTACACGACACGGTGGCGTGTGAATCCAACAGCTGGATCTCATCACTCCTTTAACTAGCTGCTAGTGCTAACAGTCAGATGATTTATTCTAATTAATATACTTGAGTTAACCATGCTCTGTACAACTTACCAATTTGTTGTAGGTATGAGAAATACTTATTTGTAAGTATACAAATGTATATTAACTAGTATTTTTAACAGACTGTTGATTTAACATGGAAAACATATACAAATATACATATACATAATACAATATATAATATTATAATAATAATATCATCATTTATATACATATATTATAATACTACATAATATAGAAAAAAAGATATAAATATTTATATTTTATATTTTATTATATGTTCAAATTGTTTGCCATTTTCGGCTAAACAAATATCCAATCGCTTCAATACCTCAGTGGATGTAACTTTTTTAAGTATTACATTTTTAATTTTGCTACAACAGTCTTTTATTTTTTGTTTAAGTTCATCTACACTGTTGACCTCTTCCTTGTATACTTCATTTTTTAGATAGCCCCAAAAAAAGAAGTCAAGAGCACTTAAGTCAGGAGAACGAGCTGGCCATTGAATAATGGGACTGTGGGTTCCAAACCAGTTGTTCCCATATATTTTATTTAAATATTCTCGCACAGCTAATGTATTATGTGCTGGTGCACCATCTTGCTGCCAAATCAAATTCAAACGATGTTGAAGCGGAATATTTTCCAACAGGATCGGTAAATCATTTTTCAAAAAATCGAGATATTTATTGCCATTAAGATTTTCATCAAAGAAATATGGACCAATCAAATACTCATCAGTAATTCCACACCAAACATTAATACCCCAACGAACTTGTCTATTGGTTTCATTCATCCAGTGGGGATTAAAATCACTCCAATAGTGATTGTTGTGGTGGTTCACTTGTCCATTATTATGGAATTTTGCCTCATCAGTCCAAAGAACCCTCTTTAAAAATTCAGTATCATCATCTATTTTAACCATACAATGAGTAATAAAATTAAGTCGCCTTTCATAATCATTTGCTTGAAGTAACTGAACAGGATGGGCCAGGTATGCGTGATATTTGTGTTTTTTAGTAATTTTTTGAACTGACGAATATGTCATATTTAATTCATCTGAAATTTAAAACTCAGAATAAACTTTAATTTTTAATTTTTATTTATTAGGAATACCTGCTACAGTTCTCAAAGATTTATGTGGATTTTCAATAAATTTGGCCAACACGGAAAAATAATTGCTGTCATTGGTCACAGTTGAAACTCTACTTTTTGGTTTTGTAAAGCTCCCATGTTCTTCAAGATTTTTATATAAATAATAAAATCTTGAATGTGCTGGACAAGAACGATGAGGATACCGATTTTTATATAATCTATATTTAATATAACATTAGATGTATACAATTATTCTTATTTATTAGTTTTTTTGGTAGCAGAATATCTTTTGTTTTTTTGTAGATCACTTGGACCTGTATTTGTTTAAAATAAACTTATTATTTACAAAATAATTACAAACCTTTCTGCAGCTCTAGTATTCTTCATCATTTCAGTATAGCATTTTACCATATCAATTTTTTCTTTATTTGAGTACATATTTAAAAATTTTAGATGGATAAAACCAAACAAAATCTAGTTTAGTTGAATAACTAAACAACTGTCAAAATATTACAACGGATTGGTATTTAAAATAAAACACAAACTTTTAAAAAAAAGGTTGTGTATAAAGAATTAAAACAATTAAAAATAAAAAATAAATTGTTTTATTGATAATATAAATATATTCAACTATGTATACAAGTGTTTTTGTACAGAGAAAAAAAATGTTAACATTTATGAAAATAACACTTAGATAAAATTTGGGTTTTTCCTAACCACGATTAAAATGGTATATTTTACAACATTACAACATCTTATGCACATCAGTCTACTACTAGTGACTACATGTTTAATATGTATACATATACCTTATATTATTTTAAAGTACCTATATGCACATTTAATACTGTTGTAAATTTTATCTTCTATTAAAAATGAATAACTATCCAAAAACATACGAAGACTTTAAATCAATTAGTTCTAATAATTCTAAAATATTAGAATTAGATTTTTATAAAGAAGGATATTCATCATTATTACAATTATTGGAAATTAAGACACAGGTAAATAGTTTAGAATAATAGCAATACATAGTAGGATGACATGGGGTGGTTGAAATGATGGCCATGCAAAGGGACATAAGCCCCATGGTTTTCTATAATTTTTATACCATATCCGTGTTAAATTTTATTTATTATTTTATGGTCTTAAAAATTATATTTTATTCTAAATTTCTACTCAACTACTTAGATTTTTAAGATAAACGCTATTAAATATTTTAAAAATGCTTGGTATAAGTTATGTGTATAATTGTTTTATTCAAAGGAGATACACGAGTTGCACAATAAAAGCTCAAATTTAAAATCTGACAATATCGAATTAAATGAATTGAATGAGAGCCTTAGAGAAGAAGTTGGAAATGCTGTATTAAAATTGGTATACATATAATTAAACATATAATAATTTTTACTGAAAGATCGCTTGATAATTACAGGAAGAATTGACGAAGAAATGTACAGTCCTACAACTCAGATATGAGACAGTTCACACAGAGGGTGAACATTTAAAACAAAAAGTTGTTGAGTTGGTAAGATAAACTTCACATCCAATTATTTCTACTAATACCTACTAATAACAAAGTCTAAAATATTAAAACTAATAGTAATAATACAACAAATATTTTACAACAGAAAAAGGACAATGCAAAATTGGTAACTATTGACCACATTGATGAACTGTTGAGCACAAAACTAGCAAAATTGGAAAATAATATTTTAAAACAACTTGAATTCAATGTTTCTGTATCAAAAAATCCAGTGATTGTCCAAAAACCAACAGAAAAAACATTTGAAA
>NW_019102016.1:0-3811 GCF_001856785.1 Myzus persicae | reverse complement strand
AAATACATAGACGTTCGTGTATGTCTATATACTACGTGTTGTATAATTACCACGCGTCTGGTGGCAATGCGCAAAATCGAGAGTTTTCGTTACGTACGTCGATCCGCACCTGCTTCGGTATTATTTCCAGACTTCCAGTCGATTTATGTTTATTGCCCTA
Organism: Myzus persicae; assembly: GCF_001856785.1. Classification (NCBI taxonomy): domain Eukaryota; kingdom Metazoa; phylum Arthropoda; class Insecta; order Hemiptera; family Aphididae; genus Myzus; species Myzus persicae. Next base: position 3,651 of record NW_019102016.1, on the reverse strand, counting down.
TCCGGTTCTGAGCGGAATAATATTAAAATACCACAGTTTTCGTGTATAACGGACACATCGCGACAAGGTCCCTCCCGTTATATTGTGCAGGTGGTTATAAATCACTAGAACATTTCTGTAAACCCAATCGTCGTGCCCGCTGGTGATTTTCTCAAATTGTGCCGATACACCTTGGCCGTAGTCGTCTTTTTCACTAACAGTGCGTGTAAACATTGCTCTAAAATGTAAAGCCTCGAACAAGCACCTCGGGTTTAAATGGTTTTATATTGCTGCAATTTCGGTTGGTATTCCACCGATACAACAATATTAAATCTATCAGCTGATGACAATATAATATTATTACGCATAATAGTATGTACTGTACGAGTGTATAATATTACTACCGATTATTATTCCCTATTCAAGTGTTTATAACACCGTTTAAAGAAAAACAAAATATTTCCACAAAAATGTCTCGTAGGTATTATAAGAACATGCACTTATCCATTATTATTGAACTTATTTTCGCTGTTCCTTAATCCTAACAATGCATATAATATATTATTATATACGTTGGTATTCGTTTGTTAACTGTGTTCATTATAACATAACGTATGCTCGTTTCCATTCAAGTGGACGCTAGTCAAAATTTTCACGGTCCACATGATTTAAGAAGGACCTCAGCTACATTGAATGGCCGCGTCGAATCAATATCGCGGGGACACATTAGTGATACATGGCAGTTTTCTGCTTAAAGAACTCGAGAGAAAATTATTACAAACAGCGGCGTTTAAAACGTTATTATATCCGCGATGGCAAAGATCCCGATGATGCGGGTTCACCCCGGCAGAAAAACACCTTTATTATCCCCGCATATTATAATATAGCATTCCTCCGGGGCCACCTGGATACCACGTCATTGGACCCGAAGAGAGGGTGGTCTCTAAGAATTTCCCCGTAGTATAATGTTCATCAGCTGCAGCCGAACCTAAGCCGATTGGTCACGTGCGTACTACCGCGATTCCGTGGCTAATTGCACCGGTCTCCTCCGGGGTGTATGGCGCGATTGAAACATCACGCCGCTGTCGACGGAACACACACGCACACACGCATACACACTCACGCGGACACCCGGTATATAAAAATCGTCATGTGCGGTAAAAACCGGATTTAGTCTTGGTATCGAACGAACTTTAGAGAAGAAGAAGAATATTTGAGGAGAAAAAGAAATAAACATGCGTTTAACACCAGTCATCTATATCAGTATAATGTATATCCATCTGTACATATATATGTATATAAATTTGTTATCCGCCGGATTGGTAATGGATGATGGTCGTGTTAATGGACACATTATATTATTTGTCGTCCTGTTTTTATCTTGGTCGTGACAAATTATTACTCCCTGCGGCCGTGGGGGTTGACACGGGGCGTATATATACATATATGATGATGTTGTAAAATTAATGAGAAACGAATCCGTCGTTGAGGCACGCGATCCTCTCGAGGAACAAGTCCGACGGTCACCGCAGCAACTGCAGAGTACCTATATTATTTTATGTATATACGTAATAGGTAGGTACTTGGAATGATTTTTTGTTTTTTGCATCGTACACTGCACGATGTTATTATGTCATCAATAACTCATTTATATGTAAATATTTTAAAATTTAAATCTTCATATTAGTAAATTAAAATATAATTTTCGCATTTCGACATTTGTGTGTTAACTATAGTCTATAATATTCTACAATCGTATTTTCAGATTTTATCATTTACTATGTTTGAATTATCTCTACTATAAAAGCGGGTCCCGATTTTTCGTTACGCATACAAATCCACACCGTTCAATGTATCTTCACCGAATTGTTTACTGTTATATCCGACAGTCTACTGAAGGTCTTAGTACCACTCGAGAATAAAAAATAAGTATAGAATTCTTGAAAAATTAAAAAAACAAAGCTAATTTTTGGGGCCATTCTGCGAGATCTATTTATCTTTTTTTTCATTTTTTTTTCACGGAGTTGTTCCAAATACCCTCCTGAATTTTTTTAATTAAAGAGGACATCACAGAGAAGGTTTTAGACATAAATATAGTCTGATAAAGTTAATAAACAAGTAGTTATTATTAAATAATTAAAATAAACTTGTAAATTGTGTACCCATGTATACATATTGCGGCACGGCGGCCCTCTGGTTTTTAGCTATCTGCAAACTGAACTTTTTTCCATTGTGTGTGTTTTATCGGCGCGTGTAGACAATATGAATTCTTCCTAAAAGTAAAATTAACTTTTATCATACATCTATCATATGTCAAGTTCATATCCGGTTAGTTGTTAGGTTGATGTGACTGATTATTCCCCTGATTATTCTGTAAGCAATAGGTACTTTTAATTTGCATTACAAACATCACATTGCAAACAATAAGCTTGCATCACTCATGTTATCAATATTTTTTTGTTCTGACTTTTTTTATGTTGACGAGTGCAATACACCATCTTGAAACAAATTTTACGTTTACATTCATTTTTATAAATACATTCCTCAGGGTCATTGTGCAGTATCGTCGGGTAGATAATATTACAATATGAGATGTATATAGTAACAGATTTACACTACTCTGCATACAGTTATTCAATTGCTCTTCATATGAAAAAAAAACGTGGCAAGATAGATAGGCAGGGTTTGTGGAGCCACGAAAAAGCCCCACAATTTGCAAACAACTATCCACGGTGGTGTATCACGCGAGTGGCAGCTAGTATTATAATAACGGTTTTGTTGTAAATTCAAAAATGTATAACTTGTACAGTTTTTCGATTTTGATTTTTGGCATAAATAAAATATAAAAACTTATTTTTAAGACGTAGCCTCTTAGTAGGTACCATAATAGTTTGGAACATATCGGATTTCTGCAAAACGATAGTGGGATAAAAAGTTATTCGCGAGTACAATCGCACCCCTTATCGTATATATATAAAATATACTATAACCTCGTTAAACTTTGAAAGGCTTCAATGGGTCCCTACTCCTTATATTTCTCGTATATATAATGTGTTCATACATTATATATGTGTGTGTTAATAATTGGCATAGTTTGAGGGGAATGCGTTGAAAACAAGTCAGTATTAAGTCTTTACATTGTGCGTTCACGTGGATCCATTATTGAGCGTTAAGTACGATGAAATAATGTGCAGAGTGTACGTATATTGTATGTGTGTGTGTATTATGTAGAAGGGTTCTGTGCAAAGTTAACACGTCCAAAACTTTCGTCAACAACTAATTTGCCATAATATTTAGTGCCGTGTGTTTGATTCAATATCAGATGTATACATATATACTATACACCTCCCTACCATATATATTAACATTTGTAGTGCAAATCGTTTTTTCTGCCACCGCGACGTAAGATTTATTATTATTAGTATTATTTTACATTCGTATAAAACCGCTGCGTACACGTATAATATATCTATTTATATTATGTATTAATTAACAAAACCTGTTTTTAAAATTGAAATTATCAAAATGATTTTAAAATTCATCGTTGTACTAATAATAATAAATAAACGTACACGTATTAATTACAAATGTTGTGTTAGAATTTTTCACAATTTAATTATTGAGAGCAACAAGTTTAGTATTTTTTTCTTGTTTTAAATTATTTTAACCATT
>NW_019102015.1:0-3820 GCF_001856785.1 Myzus persicae | reverse complement strand
CACACAAGTTTCTGAGTTAGATTTATAATAGTTGTGGTCAGTAAAAATATCCGGTTGAAATACATCATCCACTTCCACATCTTGTGTAACTAATGTATCAAGCCTTTCGGTAAGCTTATTAATTTTTATCTGCTTTTCTGGTGTATCATATTCACTAAAAACATTCTTTAGATCACTTATTGTAATTTTTGGTGTGGTTGTTTCCAGTATCATGCAGTTTCCAGTTTTAGGAGGCTTTAGAATGGAATACATAGCTAACATTTTATACACTTGTAAAAATGTAGGACAGTTTGGGTGATCGTTTGGACCCGTAGCTTGTCTTGACATACCAAAAAATTGCTATTGATAGGTATAAAAAAAATTACCAATTATCATTAATTTTTTATGAAAGGGAGTGATGGTACAAATGTAGAATTATATAAAATTATATAGTACTATTGTACTAAACTTAAATCTATATCATATAAATTTATGTTTATTTACTTCTAGACGATCTTGGTTCATTTTAGATGTTAAAACGTATTTGAACCCACATTCATCCAAGAGATATTTGGACAACTCAATTACCGATTTAATAGTAACTCTCAAACCTTCAGCAGTTGACTTTGTGAGGAATTCATCCTCGGGTATGGTATGATTAATCACATTATCTTCCCACAAATCAAGCCATTTTAATGTTTTTTCTAATACCTAATTTCATTTAATGAAAGAATAATTAGGTATGGTTTATGTTTTCTATATTTGTAATCATGTAAATAATTATAGTAGGTAGTATATAATTAGATAATTTCACTTACATCAAAGTCATTACTTTTACTTTTAATGCCCTCTGCGGGGAACTTCCTATTTAATGCATCAAACAATTGGTTTAAACGCTCTGTAAATAATTGTGTTTGTTCACTATTTTTAAGAGATTCCACTTTTTCATAACATCTATAAAACTCAATCCCTTTAGCCATTGAGTTACTAAAAACCTGTGAAACCATTTTAAAAATTCAATTGTTTATTTATAATTATAATTATTAGAACTAATAAAAACATTTTACCTGGGTTGCTAATTTTACGCTCATTTTACTAAAATTATCAAGTGCCAAATGTCTCTGGGTAATTTTTGGACACACTCTAGATGGAGAATTTGAATCTCTTTTTAAATCATTTGAATGCACATCTACGTAATGTGACCACCTTATATAATTCACATTTGGTGACTCCTACAAAATAATAAATATAAGATTTTGAAAATAGCTAAAGTTGTGTTGATTTAATGATTTACTCTTAATGCCTTCTTATTATATAATCTGTTGCGGACATTTTTAATCAAATGCGGAGGGTCTGACAACATATATATTCTTCTTTTAGACTCCAAAGGATGTTGAAAGGAATTAGTGATATTTCCTTTCTCACCATTTATACCTAATTGCAACCAGAGCTTACGATTAGTTGTAGCTCCATCAGAAACTACCCCATCTATTATTGCTCCAGCTTTTTCCAATAGACATATAGCTTTAATTACGAGTTGTGCTAATACTGTTCCTGTAATGTTTTAATTTCAATATAAATTTATTTTTAATACAGACTTACTATACATTTATACATAAAATTAAAACATGCTCACCAAATATTGTATTCACAACGGATATTTCAAATAGTACCAATATGACACAAGCAAAATCACTATTAATGAATTAGGATTCTCTAAACATATACTTATTACATATGCAACAAATTGTTAAACATACACTCCCCATCACAGGCACAATGATTAAATACATGCAAACAAGACCAATATAAAAAATGTAAATAGTTCAAAAACAAAAATATTAGATATATGTTATGTAAAATGATTTAATGTAATCATATGACAATGTAACTAAAATCATAGGCGTGCGTGCAGGGCGTGCCCTGATTTTTCATGAGCCGAAGCTCCCTTTGGCTCAATCATACAATCCATATTATAATATTGTATTTATAGAATGGTTGACTAGAGGGCTGATGATAATTTATACATGAGCAGTGGGCACTACATGCTTTTAGTGCCTGACGCCTATGACTAAAATCTGACATTTATTTATATTATATTTTTCACCATATTATTATACATGTTACCTTTAACTGGGCCTTTTGAAGTAAAGACAGCAATTGGTTGGGTGAAGTTAACTGTTAGACTCTGGAAAAGGAAAACTAATCCATGGTTAGCTTTCAACCCTGTGCTTTTAACTTCCCCACCAAAATCCTCCAAACCAGAATATGTCAGTGTCTGTGAATTCACATTTATGCTTTCCCTTAAAAATATTTCATCAAATATAAGCATACCATGCTTTTGTTGATGATTCAGCATTGACATTTTTTTTTTAAACAATAAAAAGAATTTTTCATCAAAGCCACATTGAGTTCTAACAAGGGACAAATATTTTCTTATAGTACGGGTGCAAGGTAATGGAAGTATCTCTTGTTCTCTTAAAAATGAGTATGTTGAAGTTGACCTGTACATAAAATATATATAAAAATAATTTAAATGTAAGCTTGTTTGATTTTAGTATTCACATCAAATTCATAGTAATAATTATTGAGTAGTAAAAATTGTTACCTTATTTTTAATAAAATGCATAAAAGAATCCAATTTTCTGAATATCTCCTATTATTTGGTTTAGGTGCTTTACTAGAATTAACTATTTCTTGAATTATTGTTTTCTGAGAATCATTTAAACAGTTTGATAAAAATAATGAGTTAAGTGCGCTATCTGACAAATTTGCAGTTTTGTCTTGGACAACAGCTAACTCTGAATTTAATTTGGCAATAGTTAATCGAAACCTGTTCATATTAATTTATTAATGTTAATGTCATATAATAATATTTTATAATTTATCAAACAATTTCACCTATAATTTGATTGTTTGGCATTTTTCTTCTTTCTAAAAATATTGTTTAACCAATGACGACGAGTAGGAGTAAGTGTAGGTCCAATTCGTTTTGATGTAATAGCTATTGATTTATTTCTGGACCTCCTAAATTGTCGGTATAAATTGTCACATTTTATGCACCTTTTTTTTGTGTCTACTAATATAGAACACCCTTGATGACGCCATAACTTATTATCAAGTACTGCAGTTTTACAATGTACTCCTAAGCAAATTTATTTGATATAAATTAAACTAATTAATAATTATAAACTTTTATAATATATTATATTAAATTAAACTGTAATTTTTTATATTTTTTTTATTAATTTATTACCATACAAACATCATTGTCACTATGTTTTTTTTATATAAAAAAAAAAAGAAATCTGTTACCTGGAAAATTAATAACCATCGGTCCTCCTTGACAAATTTGTTTGCAATGAAAATAATTTATTGCTTCTAACACATTTTTAATATTGAGCGGAAATTGTATCTGCAGCAACCCTACATTTGTTGGATCTATCATCTTATTAAAAATATAAAAACGTGTGTCTTCATCATTTGTGATTATGATTTGTTTTTCAATTACAAGTTGTTCAATTATGAAAACTGGTTTGTAAAATACTACCGTGTTGTTGTTGGTATAGCTTGTCCAACCAAGTGGCAAACTTATAGAATCAATAAGTAACAAAAAATCTTTGAAAAATGCTTGTTTCTAAACAAAATGATTTTAATATTGCACATATTAGTAGTTAGTACTATTAGAGAATATAGTATTTTTTATAATTAGTCATATTTACTTTGATATCTACTAAACAAATATGTTTGCATGATGTATTGTTCGATGTTGAATCAACAGAATCAATATTTCTTTTAATAATTTTGGGGGCCTTAAAATATAAATTCTTAAGATTACATA
>NW_019102014.1:0-3845 GCF_001856785.1 Myzus persicae | reverse complement strand
TGATATTGTAAATCATGTAGGAGTACAAGTTTTGTTAGATATTTCAGATGCAAAAGAATTTTCATTTGAGTGTTCCTTTTTTAATGACAACTGTAGTAGTACTTCAATAACTACACCAAATAATTTTATTCTTGGACAAAAAAAAAAAATGTTAATGATAAGTCTTGTGGTCCTAGTTCTGAACACTTTAGTTCATGTTTCAGCCGTGAAAAGTTTCATAGTATTGAATCTATAAAAAATGAGAATTCTTTAAAAGATTTGAATGGGTCTTCGTACGCTGTTTTTAACATACTTTTAAATATGCTTCCAGATGTAGGTAATTAAACTATAAATAGTAACTTAACAAACAATAATAAGCTTCTACTGTTTTGAATGAAACTAAAACTTGGTGTTACTTTTTCAGCTCTTGGAGTTTTATTCAATATTCATCGCACCACAGCCAGCATATTTTTTATAAGCTTACTGTCTATCTTATGTGAAAAAACTAAACATTTTATATTTTGGCCTAGTGAAGAAACTATCTCAGAAACTCTCCCATATGCTTTCAAAAAAAATTATCCAAACAGCAGTTGTATCATAGACTGTACAGAAATAAAAGTAGAGAAGTCTCCAACAGTTGAACAAAGTGTATGCATGTACTTAAGGTATAAGAGTGCTTACACCATAAAATGCCTTGCTAGTATAACACCAAATGGTGCTATTAGCTTTCTGTCTAAATGTTATGGTGAACGTTCTTGTGATACATTTATCACTAACGACAGTGGATTTCTTTAAAACTAGAACCAGGTGACAAAGGGGTTTCCCGGTATTAAAACGAATTGTGAAGATAGTAGTAGTTCTATTTTAATTATGCCCCCACAATGGTAGGTTTAGTGAAGAGGAAGTTATAGAAACTTATTCTGTTGCAAGTGTCAGAATACACATTGAGAGATTCTTTGCCAGGCTCAAAACATTTAATATATTAAATAAAATTCAAATAGAGTTGCTCCCTTATATTGATGATATAATGCGTATTTGCTGTTCTTTAACCAATTTACAACCACCAATCATTAAACAGTAACTCGGTTTAATTCATAAGATAATAAACATTATGATTTTGTAATATATTTTTTCACATTCTTATATAATAAATTGAGAAACAATACAATGTAAAACATACTAGTATAAATAATAATAACTACCATTTATGTTACTTTTAATTTGTATTTTTTTTTTTTTACAGTCTATATAAGCACTTTATCATATTATATTTTTAAACATTAAAACATACAATTTATAATAATTTTTATTGCTGTAAATTAATATAAACATGATATGAAAATAATCAACATTTGTACTGTAAAACTTTATTTTAAACAAAAAAACAAAATAAGTTCACATGAAAAAAAAATATTATTAAACATATGATTATGTACCAATTATTAACAATTTAAATACCTTCGGCCCATTTTGGTAAGTAAAAATAAAAATAAAAATATTCAATTTTAGGCAACAGAGACCTCATAAATTCATTATCATGATTAATTGTTAATAAAATTGGTGTAATGGTATTATAAATAAATAAATCACAGAATTTTAAACCTGAACAGTACATCAATAGTTGAACTCGAGTGTAATATAAAGAATATCTTTTTAACCCATTTTACATTTTACAATATGTAAGTATTTTAAATTAGGCACATAATTTTAAATTAATTGTTTATTTTTACATGAAATAGGGCATTTTATCTCAAGAATTTTGTAAATTTCTCCATTCTGGAGAACAAAGCCATCAGAGCTTGCACAAACCCATGGAGTTTTATTACAATGAATAACTAGTCCAGATTTTAGTACCTCTACTTCATTTAACTCTTGATATTTTTCAAAATCTGCAAGGTCAGTATCTTGACCATATTCGACATTAATACTACCAGTTTTACCTAAATTAGTTTCTTTTAAAAGAGTGTCTACAAGCTTGTTGAGGCCAACAGATGTCCAATCCCTGCATGTTTTATTTTTATTCATCTTAACACTTGCTGAAATACGAAAATGCCTACAAACTTTCCAAATATCTGATAATGACTTAGCCATGGTTTCATTATAGATATTTAAACAAGTTTCAGATGATAAAGCAATGTTTTTGATGTAAAAATCATTTTCTTTGAAATTAAGTGGAAATTTTAGGTAAAAAATATTACTTTTGAATCGTTCATTTTGGTTAAGTATTATGGTTAAAAAATGTTGTTGGTTTAAACTATGTGTAATACTTTGTTCAACTTGGATAATAATATTATTTAAAATTTGTTTACACTCCCTTTCAACTATAGTAAAGCTTTCTTCTTTTAAAAGTTTACTAAAGCTAGATGGAATATTTAAAATATTATATTTTGAAATTAGATCTTCATGACTTACAGGCTCTACAACATTTATAGCTGTTTCTTGTTTCTTACGTGGTAATAGTTCTTCGATGGTTTTTGCTTTCTTATGTTTTAGTTCACCCACTTTCGATGGTTTGCCCCATTGCTGCGGTAAATCTGTTTTTGAAATATTTTGTTCATTATTAATGTAGTATATCAGTGCACATATGTGCTTACATTTTCCGCCTGCCCATGCAGGACAGTCACATGATGTATGATTCACTCGTCTGCTCAAATCAATCTAATAAATAAAAAAAAATACTATAATTAATATGGAATAATATTGTTATTATTATAATTAAATGTAGGTATAACCAATTAAACGATAATTATAAATATTTAATTTAGGTAGTATGTTTTAAAAATAATTTCCAACTTTCTTCAAGAGTAACTTTCCATGGGTTGGATGACACAGAAGTTTGTCGAATACAATGTCCGTTTATTCTAGAAGTACCATGTTTGGTTTGCTTAGGTTTTATTTCTTTGACATCAAACAAATGCCTACTTTCATCTAACTTTTGCCCTTTATTGTTAGGAAACTCAAAATTACACAACACAGACTGAAAACCACATCTAATAATTACATCAGCCATTTGTGAAGTGATTTGCAATTATAGGTAATTAAATGTAAAACATTAAACAATTACAATTTTAATTAAAAAAATATAACAAAATAATTAATAACAAGGTATGATAATAATATCACAGATCAATATAGAATAGACACTCGATCAGCTGATCGGGTTACTGCATCCCTACGGTTGAAGCATTGGAAATAGTACCGTATCCGTAATCTGATAGAATGTTAGCAACGTGTATCCCTCTAAGTTTCAGAATTATAAAAACGGAAACAACCAACCCACGCAATGACCAATGTTATTCCTAACCTAACCTACCTATTCAATTTTTCCTGTGTATATTATTGTTTTTGGCATATATACAATATTATTTCAATTTGGAAAATTGTCATTTGTAGATTCATTATGGTTGTAAATTGTTTATTATGCTCTAATAAATATGGGCCATTATCCCAAATCACTTTTCATCGTTTTCCTTTGCGGGCTGAAAGGTAAGTGCCTATAATTTTGTTAAATAATTATAATAATTATTATCTGTGACAACACCACCATTATCTATTCTCATTTTATTGATTCATTGTCATTAAAAATTTAAATCATTATTTTACATTTTAAATACAGATGCAAGCAGCAGTGTTAGTACTTATCTAGAAAAATTTATCTAGATAATTATCTAGATGAAAATTCCATTATCTATTATCTTATCTAGATTAAAATCTATTGGTCATCTATTTTTTTATCTTAGATGAAAACTTCAGTTATCTATATCAATTTATCTAGATAATTTTTATACATAGATATTTTTTAATATTTTCGTATACAAGTATACATTTTTACATTTTTGTTCAAAATAAAATAGCAATATAATGTA